>NC_057803.1:429807500-429809627 GCF_018294505.1 Triticum aestivum
GGCCCGCGCACCGCCGCCGCCGCCTGCCTCCTCGCCCCCAGTGCCGATCCGCGCCCGGCGCCGCTCCGCCGCATGCCGGCGTCGCCACCTCGCCGGCGTGAGCTTGCCGCGCCGACCTAGGTCGAGCTCGCCCGCGCCGCCCTACCGCGCCCGGACCCCGCGCCGGCTACCATCCCGGCCATCTCCTCCTCCACGCCAAGGCCCCGGCCGCCGCCGTATAATTTGTCAGATCTGCTACTCCATTTAGCTTTTTGTCATTTTTGCCATGATTAATGTGTGCATGATATGCCCATGAGCTCTACATATGTTTTGTTAAGGGTTTTGTCATCTTTCCAGAGGTGCAACCCATGTATTTTTGTGATGTGTATGGTGACTAGCACAAGCTTGCAAAGTGGTGCACTTGGTAATTCTGATTTCAGGGACTTAGCATTTCCACTAAGTCCTTGAGCTGTTTATCTCATGTTGCCATATGTTCATGTTGTTTCCTAGAGATCCGTGCCTCTTTTGAGGATGATCAGTAAGGATGTTTTGTTTATCTTGTAGTGCTCTATCCATCCATGTCTTTGTTTGCAACTATGCAGCACCCTAGCTTGAGTCAATCGAGCTCTACTTTTACTACTTTGTGAATCTCGGCAGATTGTCTACTTGTTAGCGATTTTGCCGAGGATGTTGTAGTTGATCCGTGCATGCTATGCTATTGTTCTTGCCATGTCTAGCTTGAATTTTGTGTATTCTTGATGGGTGTATGCTTAGCTTATCATGACTTACTCCGTAGTGAATGCATCGAGCTCATAAACATGCCTACTTGATATCTGTTTTCAGCATGCTCCAGTTTTCTCTAAGTCTGTGATCTGATTATGTTTTTGCCATGTTCACATGCTTGCAATTGTATTTTCTGATCCCTTTTGGCTCAAGGTAACTAAGGGACTTTTGTTAAGCTCTTTGAGTAGCTCCATGCCATGCTTTAATTTGCCATGTTCAGTTCCTGTAGCATATAGTTTTGTTGCTCCGAAGTGTGCTACCTGATCTGAAATTCCAGACAAGTGTTAATTTCACAAACTCTGAAATCTGTTTGTCATATGCATTTTTGCCATGCTTGTTTGAACCTGTTAATGGATGAATTGGCCGTAGATGAGTGCTAGACTTTTGTTAAGCATCTTGAATGCATCCCTACCATGTATTTTGTTGCCATGTTTGGGTGATGTAGCTTGTTCATCTCATTGCATTTAGATGGCTACTTGCTGTAAATCGCAGACCGGTGTCATATTTGTATTGCTTGCCATTTCCAAACCGTAACTCCAATTCCGTCGTTCTTTATATTGTTTTCAAGCAATTTCATCTCACCTTTCCAGTGGCACACTTGGATTTCCATGTTGAGGCCAGGTTCTTGCATTTCCTGTCACATCTTGCATATGCATCCCGCATCGCATCTCGCATAGCATATCATCCTTGCATCATATTGTTTGATCCTTGCACGTGGTTGATTGTGTCCTTGTTGCTTGTTTGTCTTGTTTGGGTAGAGCCGGGAGACGAGTTCGCTAACGAGGAGCCCGTTGAGTTTGCTTTCGAGGATCCAGTCAACTCTGACAACTGTGCAGGCAAGATGATCATACCCTCGAAATCACTACTATCTTTGCTATGCTAGATTGCTTGCTCTTTTGCTATGCCAATGCTACAATGCCTACCACTTGCTTTCAAGCCTCCCAAATTGCCATGTCAAACCTCTAACCCACCATGTCCTAGCAAACCGTTGATTGGCTATGTTACCGCTTTGCTCAGCCCCTCTTATAGCATTGCTAGTTGCAGGTGAAGATTGGAGGCCGTTCCTTGTTGGAACATTATTTTACTTGTTGGGATATCATTATATTGCCATGTTATCTTAATGCATCTATATACTTGGTAAAGGGTGGAAGGCTCGGCCTCTCGCCTAGTGTTTTGTTCCACTCTTGCCGCCCTAGTTTCCGTCATATCTGTGTTATGTTCCCGGATTTTGCGTTCCTTACGCAGTTGGGTTATAATGGGAACCCCTTGACAGGTCGCCTTGATTAAAACTTTTCCAGCAATGCCCAACCTTGGTTTTACCATTTGCCACCTAGACTCTTTTTCCCTTGGGTTTCCGGAGCCCGA
>NC_057803.1:429809921-429816975 GCF_018294505.1 Triticum aestivum
CGTCAGCCGCCGGTGGCCACCAGGGGCAACTCTGGGCTGGCCTCCCGGAAGTTTGGAAAATCTGAGTGTGCCCTGAGAACGAGATATGTGCAGCTCCTATCACGATTTGTCGGCACATTCGGGCGGTGTTGCTAGTCTTGTTTTAACATGTCGAAGTGTCTTGAAGAACCGAGATACCGAGTCTGATCGGAACGTCTTGGGACGAGGTCTATTCCTTCGTTGACCGTGAGAGCTTGTCATGGGCTAAGTTGGGACTCCCCTGCAGGGATTTGAACTTTCGAAAGCCGTGCCCGCGGTTATGGGCAGATGGGAATTTGTTAATGTCCAGTTGTAGATAACTTGAACCTTAACTTAATTAAAATGAATCAATTGAGTGTGTTACCGTGATGGCCTCTTCTCGGCGGAGTCCGGGAAGCGGACACGGTGTTGGAGTAATGCTTGCGCAGGTTGTCCTCTAGTTTCTCGCTCGCGCTTTGCCTCCTCTTCTCGCTCTCTTTTGCGAATAAGTTAGGCACCATATTTTTGCTAGTCGCTTGCTGCAGCTCCACATATATTTGTACCTTGTCTTACCTATAAGCTTAAATAGTCTTGATCACGAGGGTGCGAGATTGCTGAGTCCCTATGGCTCATAGATTACTATTACACCAGATGCAGGTCCTGATGATTCCGCTCCAAGAGACGCGCTTGAGCTCAAGTGGGAGTTCGACGAGGACTCTCAACGTTATTGTGTTTCCTTTCCTGATGATCAGTAGTGGTGCCTAGTTGGGGGTGATCGGGACCATGTCGCTTGTTGGGTTGATCTTTTATTTTGGCGTCGTAGTCGGGCCATGAGTGTTTGGATGATGGAATGCTATTTATGTACTTGATTGACGTGGCGAGTGTAAGCTAACTATGTTATCTCCCCTTTTATTATCTATATTACATGGGATGTTGTGAAGATTGCCTAACTTGCGACATATGCCTTCAATGCGATTATGCCTCTAAGTCGTGCCTCGACACGTGGGAGATATAGTCGCATCGAGGGTGTTACAAGTTGGTATCAGAGCCTTCCCCGACCTTAGGAGCCCCATTGCTTGATCTTTATTAGCGGCCGAGTTGTGTCTAGAAAAATGTTTTGAGTCATTTAGGAATTATATATCTGAGAGTTTAGGAATTCTTTTTACTTCCCAGACTCCTCATCGCTCTGGTAAGGCATCCTGCCGTAGAGTTTTGACTCTTCTCTTCTCAATTTCACTAAAAAAAATTAGGATCACGTGGGTATCTTGGAATCGTTCCAATGTTATTATGATGAGAACATTGACTTGGTGCCTCCTATCAGGGGTTTTGTGGAAGTGTCCCGGGGAGTTGAGCTCTGAGGTGTTGTCGTCATAATTCTATCGTTGCAGTTCTGGAATACCTGAGTTTAGTACGCCGACATTGAAAATCTCGTTTATGAAGTTCGTTGGTGAGATAACCTCGATGCCACCCAGTACTGGGGCGGGAGTTCGGGAGTATCGCCATAACTTGTATAACGGATGCTTTTCGAATGTTGAGGTAGATGGTTTCCGAAGTTTTTCTTGGTTATGTGTTGAAGGATGGATACAGCTGGATGTAGGATTTGCTAGTTTGGGTGAGATATTATGCTTCCCCTGTATCCCCAACACCTGATTGCATAACCGAAAAGGTTCGGGAGTTTCATAGGTGGGAATTCTTGTAGCTCTAGTTCTTCTTCCACGGATATTGGTTTGAGATTGGGATTTCTTACCAATTATTCGTTCTTGATCCGTACCTTGTGGATTTATTTCTCTACCTTAATTCTAACTGGCTTCTCAATTTCTGGATATGTGACCATTTCAAGAGGAATGCATTCGTTCATTTTGTTCGGATGTGAAGACTATATGTTGCAATTTTCATTCCGTTGGATTCAGCTTCAATAATTGTCTATCAATGTGCTAATGGATGTCAACCTCTTCAGGATGGCTCCTCCAATGCGCACGACTCCGAATCCTGATCCGCCACCACCACCACCTCCTCCGGAGGCATGGCAAGCTGTGATGGCCGCAACCAATGAAAACACACAGTTGATCATGCAAATTATTCAAGAGCGCAATCAAGGCAACCAAGGGAATCAAGGCAACAATCATAATCACTTTGCTACACTCAACCAGTTCCTTGCTAACGGGCCAAAGACTTTCAGCAATTGTGTTGAGGCAACCGATGCTGACGATTGGCTTGTGGATCTGTGCAAGCATTTCGAGTGCAGTAACATCAGGCCTGAGGACTTTGTCAAGTTCGCTTCCTTCCAACTCAAAGATCAAGCTGCAGAATGGTTCCAGTAGTACAAGGATTCCAGAGGTGGACGTGTTATTACCTGGGATGAATTCCGTCAAGATTTCCGAGCTCATCATATCCCTCAGAGCGTGGTTGAAAGCAAGCGTGAGGAATTCCGCAACCTGAAGCAAGGCTCTTTGTCTGTCTATGACTACAACAAGTTATTCCAAAAGCTCGCCCGCTTTGCCAAGCAGGATGTACCTGATGAGAAGAGCATGATATACCAGTTCAGGGGTGGTCTCAGAGAAGAAATTCAGCTAGCTCTTGTTCTCTTCGAGCCCTTGAGGTACGATGAGTTCTACAACATGGCACTGAAGCAAGAGGCTGCTCAATTGAGGTGCGATGCTTCCAAGAAGCGAGTCAGAGATGTTACTCCTTCTTCCTCTACTCAAGTGGCCAAGCAGCAGAAGTATTGGCTTCCTCCTCCTCCGTTCCGTCAGCCGCATCAGCAGAAGAGCAAAGGTGGCAGTGGTTCTTCCCACCCACCCAACCCTGGCTTTCAGAACAAGACTTCGTCTCAAGCCCCAAGATCGAGTGCTCCATATCACCGTCCGCTTTCAGAGGTCACGTGCAACAAGTGCCAATAGAAGGGTCACTATGCCAACAAGTGTTTCAACCAGAGGCGTCTTCCTCCTCCTCCTGTCAGATCGGCAAGTACAGCTGTGGTCAAGCATAACCCCAAGCACGCCAAGGTCAACTTGATGAATGCAGCTTAGGCAGAGGATTCATCAGATGTCATCATGGGTAACCTTCCTGTTAACGATGTTCCCGCAAAAGTTCTTTTTGATACTGGTGCATCTCATTGTTTCATCTCGAAGCCTTTTGCATCTAGGCATGAGTTGACTTCCCAAGTTATGCATAAACCGTTAGCAGTTGTATCTCCGGGTAAATGTTTGCTTGCTAACCACGAGATTCCGGATATTTCTATCATGATGGGTGATTTCAAGTTTCTGGCTTCTCCAACGGTTCTTGGTAACTCAGATATTGATCTTATTCTCGGAATGGATTGGCTTTCTAAGCACAAGGCTCAGCTTGATTGTGCAGCCAGGCAGATTCAATTGACTCATTCGTCTGATGATGTAATTGTATTTATCGCTCGGGATAATACTATCCGTCTGTTTTCTCTCAATGAGAAGGGTGAACTCGATGCCATCTCGCAAATTCTAGTCGTTTGTGAATATCAAGACATCTTTCCAGAAGATCTCCCAGGAATGCCTCCGCACCGGCCAGTTGAATTCGTCATTGATCTTGAGCCCGGCACGGAACCTGTGTGCAAGCATCCTTAAAAGCTCGGACCTGAAGAGTTGAAGGAGCTGAAGAAGCAACTCGATATTCAAGAGAAAATGGGTCTCATCCGGCCTAGTTCTTCTCCATGGGGTTGTGGTGTTCTTTTTGTGAAAAAGAAGGATGGAACAGACCGACTTTGTGTTGATTATCGTCCATTGAACAAGAAGACCATCAAGAACAAATACCCACTTCCCAACATCAACGAGCTATTCAAACAACTCAAAGGTGCCCAAGTATTCTCCAAGCTTGATCTTCGTATGGGTTATCATCATATTCGAATCCGTGAGCAAGATATTCCCAAGACAGCTTTCAGGACAAGCTATGGTTCATATGAATACACTGTCATGTCTTTTGGCCTCATCAACGCTCCTCCAACGTTCTCTCGCATGATGAACTTCATCTTCAACGCCTACACCAATGACTTCGTTTTGGTCTATCTCGACGACATTCTGGTTTTCTCCAAGAACAAGGAAGATCATGCCAAGCATTTGCGTTTGGTGCTCGATAAGTTGAGGGAACACCGGTTCTACGCCAAGTTCTCCAAGTGTGAATTTTGGCTCGATGAGGTTCTTTATCTTGGTCATATCATCTCTGCCAAGGGCATTGTGGTGAATCCTGAGAAGGTGTCTACAATTGTGAATTGGGAACCTCCTCAAAACGTGAAGCAACTCCGTAGCTTCCTCGGTCTCGCAAGCTATTGCCGAAGATTCGTTGAAAACTTTTCTAAGATCATGAAGCCTCTCTCTAATCTTCTCCAGAAGCACGTCAAGTATGTTTGGTCTCCGGAGTGTGACATTGCTTTCAACACTTTGAAAGAGAAATTGGTCACTGCTCCAATTCTGACTCCGCCTGATGAATCCAAACCGTACGAGGTCTTTTGTGATGCCTCTCTCCAAGGTCTTGGCACAGTGTTGATGCAAGAAAAGAAAGTTGTGGCTTATACCTCTCGCCAGTTGAAGCCCAACGAGAAGAACTACCCCACTCATGATCTCGAGTTGGCGGCAGTTGTGCATGCTCTTTTGACTTGGAGACATCTCTTATTGGGAAGAAAAGTGGACATTTTCACTGATCACAAGAGTCTCAAGTACATCTTCACTCAGCCTAATCTCAACCTCAGGCAGACTCGATGGGTCGAAATGATTCAAGAGTATAATCCAAGTATCGAGTATACTCCGGGCAAGGCCAATGTGATTGCTGACGCATTGAGCAGGAAAGCTTATTGCAACAGTTTGATTCTCAAGCCTTATCAACCCGAGCTTTGTGAAGCTTTCCACAAACTTAATCTGCAAGTTGTTCCTTAAGGTTTCCTCGCCAACCTTCAAGTCTCTCCTACCTTGGAGGATCAGATTCGCCAAGCTCAACTTCTTGATGCTATGGTGAAAAAGGTGAAGATTGGGATTGCCAAGAGTCAACCCAAGTACAAGTGCTACCGCCTTGATGACAAGGATACTCTCTTCTTTGAGGATCGTATTGTTGTACCCAAAGGTGAACTCCATAAAGTGATCATGAACGAGGCTCACAATTCTCTCCTCTCCATCCACCCTGGGAGTACGAAGATGTATCAGGACCTTAAACAGGCTTATTGGTGGACTCAAATGAAGCGCGAGATTGCTCAATTCGTGAACGAATGTGATGTCTGCAGAAGAGTGAAGGCAGAACAGCAAAGGCCAGCAGGTCTCCTCCAACCTCTTGCCATTCCAGAATGGAAGTTTGACCACATTGAAATGGACTTCGTGACTGGGTTTCCAAAGTCCAAGCATGGCAATGATGCTATATTCGTTGTCATCGACAAACTCACTAAAGTGGCTCACTTTCTGTCTATCAAAGAGTCGATCACTGCAGCTCAATTGGCGGAACTCTATACCTCTCGGATTGTCTCTCTGCACGGTATTCCACAAGTGATCTCTTCAGACCGTGGCAGCATCTTTACCTCAAAGTTTTGGGATTCTTTTCAGAAGGCCATGGGCACCAACATCCGCTTCAGCACAGCTTTCCATCCTCAAACTAGCGGTAAAGTCGAGCGTGTCAACCAGATTCTTGAAGATATGCTTAGGGCTTGTGTGATCTCCTTCGGCATGAAGTGGGAGGATTGTCTTCCTTATGCTGAATTTTCCTACAACAACAGTTTTCAAGCAATTTCGCGCAAGGCCCCATTTGACATTCTGTATGGCAGGAAGTGTCGTACCCCGCTCAACTGGTCTGAAACCGGTGAACGTCAGCTTTTGGGTAATGACTTAATCACAGAGGCAGAGGAAATTTTCAAAGTCATTCGAGATAACCTCAAAGCAGCCCAATCCCGCCATAAGAGCTACTATGATAGTAAGCACCGTGATTTGGCTTTCGAGATCAGACATCATGTGTATCTCCGTGTCTCTCCTATGAAAGATACTCGCCGCTTCGGTATCAAAGGGAACCTTGCCCCCAGATACGTGGGACCTTTCAAGATTGTCAGCAAGAGAGGCGACCTCGCCTATCAACTCGAGCTTCCTTCAAACTTTGCAAATGTTCATGATGTGTTCCATGTCTCTCAGCTCCGAAAGTGCTTCAAGACACCTGACCGCACCGTCAACTTCGAGGACATTGAGCTCCAAGAAGATCTCTCCTATCGTGAGCACCCAGTTGCTATTCTTGAAGAGACTGAACGCAAGACTCGTAACAAGTCAATCAAATTTCTCAAAGTCAAGTGGTCACACCATTCCGACCGTGAAGCTACCTGGGAACGCGAGGATCACCTCCGTTCTGAGTACTCGGAGTTCTTTCAGTCCTAGATCTCGGGACAAGATCCTTTCGTAGTGGTGGAGTGTTGTAACACCCCGGATATAACTTTCCCAATTTCTACTCCAACTCTTGCCGTTTACGGCGTTAAGTTATTTTATTTTCTCGGGTTCGGGTTTTTGTCTCCGTGTGTTGTTATCGTTGTCATGCATCTCATATCATGTCATCATGTGCATTGCATTTGCATACGTGTTCATCTCATGCATTCGAGCTTTTTCCCCGTTGTCCGTTTTGCATTCCGGTGCTTCGTTCTCCTCCGGTGGCCATTTCTAACTTTCTTTCACGTGTGGGGATTAAACATTTCCGGATTGGACCGAGACTTGCCAAGCGGCCTTGGTTTACTACCGGTAGACCGCCTGTCAAGTTTCGTACCATTTGGACTTCGTTTGATATTCCAACGGTTAACCGAGGGACCAAAAAGGCCTCGTGTGTGTTGCAGCCCAACACCCCTCCATTTTGGCCCAAAACCCACCAAAACCTTGTCCATCATCTAGATCGTTCGATCACGATCGTGTGGCCGAAAACCGCACCTCATTTGGACTCTCCTAGCTCCTCCTATGCCTATATAAAGACCACCCCCAAAATTCCCCTTCTCCTCCCCCCGAAACCCTAGTCTCCCTCCATCCGGCGCATCGGACACGTCCGGGCCGCACCGGACAAACTGCCGCCACCGCCCGCAGCC